>NW_027070317.1:204565-230088 GCF_002906115.3 Quercus suber
GATAGGGTTCGTCTTATCCAGTGTCTTCCTGATTCCAATAAGGGGTTAACCCAAGATTTCCTCATAGTGTCGGGAGAGTGGCACAACGGTTTTCATTGCCCAACAGTAGAGGGGGAGCCAGGTAGGGTATCCGAAGTAAAAGACAACCTAGGTTTCAGTATTTTCAAGTTTTATAACTGTATATCCGATTTGGTTGATTAACCATAGGAATTTCGCTTTTCTTTTCGCAGATCCGCATGCCTTTGCACGTCATTTCCATCTGGTTAACAAAGCGGATTTGGAAACCGTTCTTAGGTCGGACCTTTTCTTGAACGAAACTGATAACCAGGTCAGAGCTGCTCATCAGATCCTCGGATGCGACCCAGCTCAGAAATCATTCCCAGTCCCAAAGCACGTAATTAGAGCTCGTGACCCTCGGCTTACGCAGATTACCGTGGTGGAGGACGGTTTTGCATTTACTGAGGGTCTTATATACCTGAAGGCATTCCGCTATCAGGTCCCTCTTCATCCCAGCAAGTAACGGTGGCCGAGGAAGGACTATCTAAGGAGGCAAGGGAGGTGGTTGAACTGAGTTCCTCCGAGGACGAATATAGTGTGTTTGACCTAGCTAATCAGTCCGAGGATCCCCCCGGTGACCTAGGAGACCCTCATTTGTCCGAAGCCGATCTCCAGTCCCTAAGAGTTGATACTCAGGCTGAGATGGGTCTAAAAAGACAGCCCCAAACCAATCTTCTTGACTTGCTCGAAGGCGGTTCCAATAAGGGTGTACCAGAGGAGTCGCTGCCCTAGCCCCCAGCACCTCAGCCCCAGATTCTAACCGTGCAAACCAGGTCGTCCTCTGTCCCCATAGTATCAGACCCTCAGACCGAGTCTCATGACCCGAAAAGGAAAAGACTTTCCAAGGGTAAGGAGCCAATGGATGGGAGCAAATCCCATTCCCCATCCGAGGAGGGTAGGTTTCGCAGGCCTCCGAAGCAACTGAAACTCGGTGGTCAACGGAAGGATAAGAAGACCACCCAGCAGTCCGAGGCTCAAGCCTGGCTACTCGCTGCCATGCTCCATGATCAGCCCCTGATGGATAACGTGTCGATGCGGGAATCTCAAGAAGCCGAGGGGGCTCTCGTGGCCGAGGCCCTGGAGAAATCTCTTCTTCTTCCCACTGACATGGCCGAGCTAAGGAATATGAGTGGGTCAGAGGTTGTCCTCAACCTTAAGAAATATCTAGGCATGGTGGGTCCTTTGACACCTATTTACTTTATTCAAAGTTTGTCGCTTAGTATCTTTCTTTCTCTTTACAGAGTCGCTTGTTTTTATTGGCCGGCTATCCAGGCCCTTTTCAGGTTAGGCGAGGAGGTCGATGACCATAGCAATGCCTTAGCGCAAGAGCGTGACAAGTTTTTGGAGGCTGCTAATATTCTCAAGAGATCTGAGGCCGACCTAAAAAAGGCGACCGAGGATCTGGAAGAGATGACAAAGGCCAGGGATACTGCTGTCTCCGACCTAGCCGTGGCCAGGAAGCAAGCTGAGGATCAAACTAATCGCTTGCAAGACGTTGAGGGTCAATTACAAACTGTCAAAGAGAACATTACATATATGAAGGAGCCCATAGGTTTGAGTCCGAGGACCATGCAATACCTTGGTTCTGTCTAGTACCCAGGTATAATGGTGTGTATAGTTTTACCATAGGCTTGGGTCCGAGGACCATGCAATACCTTGGTTCTGTCTACCACTTCTATTTTTCTGTAAGTAGAGGTTTGTCCTCAGACCGCTTTACTGGAGATGATTCCTCTTTGGGTCAGATTATGATCTTTACACGTGGCGTTGATCTCGCCTCCAGCTCAAGGCCCCATCTTTTTCATTTATGAAGCGCCCTTTGTCTGTTCGTGTTCCGCGCTTGACGCTTCGGTGCGCGAGACGCGCCTTCATTAATGTCCTCGTGAATTAACAAGAGTCCAACGGTCTACGGCCTCTTTGGAAATTGGTAGCTTCATTATTAGCCCAGCTGATAATTCTCTTTTCGAACTCTGCATGAATTAATTCTCACCAACCCCCATCCCCTATATAAAGTGAGGAGATGGTTTCCCCACAATCCATGGACCTCTCAACACAAATAGAAAAAACACATTCTTCCAGCTCCCCAAGCCCTTTTAACAACCCCGCCGGAATTGTTACCGGAATTGACAAAAATCGGTATGGCCGCAGCCCCCATTGGCCTTTCGGTGCGGCAGAGTCTAGGCGTAACCCCGATGGCGCCCTACAAGGTGTTCCAGAGGGATGTTGTTAGTGTACCTAACGTCTTTCCTCGGAGCGCACCCCCGACAAAGAAGACGTGCGAATTTACCTCATGGGCGGTACTCGAGTGTTGTCGTCTCCAACGGCCAACACTCGTGAGGATTGGAGAGAATCAAGGGAACATCATGGGGGAAGGTATCCCGGAGCCCCTGCATCTGCTCCTCTCTTTGTTCCAGCTCCGCCTGGCCGATAAGGGAGTTGTCGGTGGCCTGGAAACATGATGGCCCTCCCCCTTCTCTGCCTTTTGTGTCAAGCTCTCCTATTCTCTTTATACCAAAAAGGGTCGACTTGACACTTCCCACCGGCTAGGTTTTTTAAGGCGGCTCCACCTGGGCCTCTGTACTTTTTCTATTCATGAAATAATAATATCAAGATTTTTCTTCTTTTTTTTTTTTGCTGTCGAATCTTCTATATTTTTTTTTTTCAACCTTCCGTAAAATGACTACTTAGAACACTCGCCACTCGCCTGGTGCGCCGGCCAGCACCCTAATCCTTCCCACAGACGGCGCCAATTGTAGGGACTCAATTTGGATTGACCCTGAGTAGAGTATGAATGGGTTTTCAGCCCAATCAAGCCCAAACAATAAATTTGTAGAGAGTGGGTTAAAGGTTTAGGCGCTGGCCGTCGATCACCATGCATGAACTTTCTTTTATAAAAAAATACTTAGAGTTTCTTTATAAATGGGGGGATGCTCCTCGGCCTGTGGCCGAGGAGACCCTTTTCTTCTCTCTTTTTTCCTCCCCTTCTTTACTTTACTTGCTTTACTTATATAGTCTTCATCTTCCTATCTCCTTATTCCATCTGTTGATCATCCATTTGCCTCTCTTCTGGCCGTTCGTCCCATCAGAGGCCTTATCAGTACTCAAGTGGTTCACTCTGACCAACGTTGCCCTGCTAAGGGGTTATCTCCCCATTAATGCGGCCAGAGGGGTTAGGTGAATGCATTAAGTGCGAATGTGACAGCTTACTCTGGGCTTGTCCCCTCCCAAAAATTATCCTTAGAATGCCGAGGACGAACAGGTTCTCGGTGTGGGTCACAAAAGAGGTTTTGTCTGACTTAGCCTTGGCTGGTCAGTCCTCCTCGGCGTTGGCCTTGGGCCTACTATGCGATGGGCTGTGGTTGTCAGGCCCACGGGCCCCACAAGTATTATTTCCATGCGATGCACAGCTTGATAAAGATTCATATGTAAGCTCAAAAATTTTAAATAATTAAAATTGAATTATTAAATAAATAGTAATAATAAGTTATCAAATTAGTAAATAATTTTAATAAAAAAATTACTTTAAGTTTTGATTGTTTAGAGTTTAGACTTTATTATTGTTTATCTATTTTTATATTTTAAAATTCTCTTTGGACTTTGTGTTAATTTCTTAATATGAAATATGGAATGAGTTTGATCGTTCCTATTTGTGTTTAATCTATGCCCAAGCCAACATAAACAATAATAAACAAAATAGTTGTTCAATACCGATTTTTTCCTAGTGATAAAATCAACACACTCACAAATTAAATACAATAACCAAAACCAAAAATCAAAACATACACAAAAAGTTTTAAAATTTGAGAATATGAAAAATTAAATAAAAACTTACATAAGAGAACCAAGAACCTAAATGAGTGTCTATTGTTTTGCTTCTTTATAGTAAATTTTCTTTTACATAATATCACGCATGCAAATTCAGAAGCAAAGAACAATAAGAAATATGAATTTATTATATTAAAACATAAGTGTAAGGTGCTTTTAAAAAAAAGAAAAAAAAGAAAAAAAAAACAACAACAACAACAACAATGTCGGGTGTATTGCGTGGGATTTAATTATAGGAATGACTTATTGGTTAAGAGGGATTGTATCGAAAAACCCTAACTGAATATACATAAGTTTTGAAAATTTTAATAATAGACTTTTAGTTGGAGTAGAATTTAAATTTCTAAGATTTTATCTAAATTAAATTATTGTTAAATCTTATCCCTTAGTCAAGAGCTTTGTAGCTTAATATCCTAATAAAATATTAGTTTAATAAGATGCAACTTGAGGAAAAAAAAGAACAAAAAGAAAAGTGTGGGTTGTGTTGGATTTAATTTAGAAATTTTCTATAATAAACTTTTCATTTGAATAGAATTGAAATTTGATTTAAATTATTGTTTAATCATGCAACTTGAGGAAAAAAAATACAAATACAAAAATGTGGGTTGTGTGGGATTTAAATTTAAATTTTTTTTATAATAAACTTTTTAGTTTGAGTATAATTTAATTTTTTTTTAAATTATTGTTAAATATTATCCCTAAGTCAAAACCTGGGTTGTTATTATTTTTTTTTTTAAGAAAGAAAATGTGGGTTATTGTGTTGGATTTAAGTTTAGAAATTTTTTATAATAGACTTTTAGTTTAAATAGAATTTAATTTTGTTTTAAATTATTATTAAATCATGTAACTTGAGGAAAACAAAAACAAAAACAAAACCGTGGGTTGTGTGATATTTGTTGAGGTCTAAAAAGTTACATTGTTGCACCAAGGCCCAAAATGGTATAGAGAATTGAACTCCATAAAAAATAAAATACTTGAGCCTGCAATAAAGAAAAAAGATGGTCGGCTCAAATCCATTAAAGGTTTTAAGGAGGAACCCAAACCCACGAATGGGTAAGCCTTAGAACTCATGAAATGAAGGGAAGAAGAAAAGCCTAGCTCGCCAAGGTCAGAAAATCGCTAGGGAGCCCAGTGGTAAGAATTGGGCCGGGATACCTAGGGACTGCCAAGGGTTCGGGATCCTCAGGACGTGCAGCAAAACCAGGGTTGGATTAAGACAGTTCAAAGGGGGTGCCAAGAAACACAAGGAATGAGAACAGATATATCCCTATCAGCCACTCAATAATGCAAAAAGGAATTAGAATGCTTGGGAACCAACAATTCATGAACAAGGGGCTGGTATCTCAGGGAACCCAAAGAGAAGAACCATGAAGGGAAGTGGTTGGGAAACTTTCAACCTAGTAAGAGGGAACCAGCTCACTTGAGAAAAATGACAAAGGGAAAGGCAACCAAAAGCTGAGTTTGAAAATGTGAGGTTTAGAAACCTTGAAGGAAGAAGGACCAAAGGTCAGCTCTCTAAGGACACCTTAGAATGGAAAGTTAGTAAGAGACTTTTGGGGAAGAAATACCAAAAGAAGAAAATTATGAGAAATGAGGAAGGGACCAGCTACCAATGTTGCTAGCACAACATTGGTTCTAGTACCCAGAGGAGCAAATGGGGAGAATCAGTGGTACCCTGGGAACCCTAGGATGACACAATAAAAAAGGGAAGCAACCAATAGTGAAGGGCGTTCAGTAACAGTGAATTAGAGCAGAATCATTAAAAAATTCTGTTAGAATTCAAAAAAAGAAAGAAAAGAGAGGGAAATATTGCCTGGTATCCTCAAACAGCCACTAGAGAACACGCTCGGATTCAAAGGGATTCAAACTTTGCAAGTCTTAGAGGCTTGAAGAGCTATCTAAGTCTGTGATTTTTGAACTTATTTGGACCTTGTAACACGTCCTAGTGAGTATAATGTATTACACAATTAAGAAAGTAATGGAATATTTTACATTGTCTTAAGGACCCTTAACTTTTTATTTTGTGTCTTTCTTTACCACATTGCCCCTTTGTTGTTTCTTGCTCTTCAATGCATATATTTCTTGTTTGCTAGCATGTATGTGTTGTAAGATTCATGTTCTGTGCACCATCTGGTTCATAATCAGCCTTTTAGCTGCAGTGAACTAAGCCCAGTCCCTTAAAACAACAAGTAAAGGGCTTAGGGTCCTCGTTTCTACTTGGGCCTGGGCACTGTCCAAAAAGGACCCACACAATATTT
The DNA here is from genome assembly GCF_002906115.3 of Quercus suber. Taxonomy (NCBI): domain Eukaryota; kingdom Viridiplantae; phylum Streptophyta; class Magnoliopsida; order Fagales; family Fagaceae; genus Quercus; species Quercus suber. The sequence continues at coordinate 210,703 of NW_027070317.1, forward strand.
AAGTATAGAAATTTTTTATAATAAACTTGTAGTTTGAGTAGAATTTAAATTTGTTTTAAATTATTGTTAAATATTATACCTTAGTCAAAACATGGGTTGTTGTGTGGGATTTAAGCTAAGAAATTTTTTATAATAGACTTTCAGTTTGAATAGAATTTAAATTTGTTTTAAATTATTGTTAAATATGATGTCAAAACATGGATTTTTTTTTTTTTTTGGAAAGAAAACTCGGGTTTTTGTGTGGGATTTAAGTTTAGAATTTTTTTTTTAATATTTTTATAATAGACTTCTAGTTTGAATAGAATTTAATTTTTCTAAATTATTGTTAAAGCATGCAAATTGAGGGGGAAAAAAACAAAAATGTGGGTTGTGTGAGATTTAGTCAAAACATGAGTTTTTCTGTGGGATTTAAGTTTATAAATTGTTTATAATAGACTTTAAGTTTGAATAGAATTTAAATTTGTTGAAATTTAAATGATAAATTTTTGCCTAAATTAAATAGTTGTTAAATATTATCGCTTAATTGAGGAAATATATCCTAACAAAAAAAAATATAATTAATGAAAGTAGTCACTTGGCACAACCACGGCTACTAAGCCCAACTTTTATAATATAGTACTAGCCTCGTCACACGCATTCCGCACGTGCGATGAGACTCTTTTATTATTATTTTGAGTTTAATGTAATTTTTCAATTTGAATTTATCTATTGTTAGTGAGGTTACACATGAACATGAATGAATTTTTAAGAAACTAAAATTTAGGATTTGAAAAGAAAATAAGTAAACTACTAGGTTTAGTATGTGCTAGTTTTTAGAAAGAAAAAAAAAAGTATTAACGTGCATGAGATATATTCAAATAGAGAGTGTGCTAATTTTTAGGAAAAAAAATAGTTTATCTGGTAGTTTTTTTTTTTTTTTTGAAGTTTGTTAAATTACAATTTTAACCATATTTTTTATTTTTTAAGAATAAAGATTATCTAATTAGATTAGGGGTATTTTTGACATTTTTTGAAGTTATAACTAACTTTTTGAATCCTCTTAATATATATAGAGATATATGATATGATATAAAATGATATGATATGATGTAGTTTTAGTAGGCTTGTAATTTGTAAAGGTCCCCAACCAAATTGGAGCGAGTAAGATTGGACTTAAATCTAGTGGGCGAAAAAAGACTTGACATTAATTATGCCCAACTTGAATAATGAGTATTAGGGTAAATTCCACTAATATATCTTGAGGTTTAGGTTAATACCAACTAAGTCCAAGACTTTTCAAAACTAGCTAATCTGGTTTCTAAAGCCAATTTAGTCTCTAACTAGTTAGTTATTTTTTCTCAACTGTTTTAGAAACTAAATTGGGTTTAAGGACCAAATTGGTTAGTTTTGAAAAATATTGGACCTAGTTGGCATTAACCCAAATATTAGGGAGTGTGAATCGAATTTATCATATGCATTATATTAGGATTGGGCTTAATTGGTGTTGAGGTACAAATTTTCGGGCCCTAATCTCATTAGCCCACTCACTAAAAAAATACTCATACAAGCCCATAAACTATTTTGGGTCCACGTAAATATTTCTTACATACTTCCCACATATTACCAAAATATTCTCCATATTATTACCCAACTTGGGCTCTCACAAATATTACCCATTACATCCCACATATTATCCAACTTGTATACTTTTCACACTATTACCAAAATTGGGCCACAAAGTTAAACTATCTCCACAAAAAGGCCCAAACTCATTTACCTTGTGGGCAAAACCCAAAAAGCCTAACAAGACCCTCTTACAAAGCCTTTTGCTACCCGGAACCCTAAAGTCTGTTGCTACATGGCACCCTAAAGCCCGTTGCTACACGGTACCTCTAAAAGCTCGTTACTACACGGCACCCTAAAGCTCATTATTACACTGCACCCTAAAGCCCGTTGCTACATGACACCTCTTAAAGGCCGTTGCTACATGGCATCTCTAAAAGTTGGTTGCTACACGACAATATTTTTACAAAATCTCAAAATGCCCAAATACTATTTTGGAATATATTTACAAAACCCAAATACTATTTTGGCACATAATTAAAAAGTCCAAATATTATTTTGGTAACTACTTAAAAAGCCCAAATACTATTTTGACATATATTTACAAACCCCAAATATTATTTTGGCAACTACTCATAAAACCTAATAATACTTTGGCACCTATTTATAAAAGCCCAAATACTATTTTGGCAAAAATAATTACATATAAAGCCCAATATTATTTTGGCACATATTTACAAAGCCCAAAACTATTCCTTGGCAAAAACATATTTTCATATACTAAAGTCTCTAACTCATAGGAAATATAAATTACTCATCCCTCAAAAATACTTCTTTTACAAAATTTATGGGAACTATGCTTAATTTTTCCATAATCAACTAACTACAAAAGCTCATGTATATCACCCATACAAAACAATTCATTTTGTAGGGATGGACAAGCCCAAAGAAGCTCAACTACAAGGCCCAGCTGAGCCAGCCCAACTCACATGCAAATCTCAGCAACTAAAGCTCACGTGAGTGTCAAGTCAAGTTTCAGCACAACTTGACAGCTGGGGCCCATTATCATCAATTCCAGCTTGTCAAATCAAATCAGAAGAGGACATGTGTCTAGTAGGGGTTAAACCCTTCCTTGCCAAGCTGATTTTCATCATTTCTCATGTGACACAATGCTGGGATGACATGACACAATGCTAGGAAGCTTCAGCTAGCTATCTTCCCTTTCTTCTCCAACCCATTCGGTCAAGGACTAAGGGTAGCCATAACAAGACCATGAAAGCTTCTGAAATAACTTGAAAATACCACATTATCATGCCAAAAACATGTACTTTCTGGTTCATGGACTAAGCACATGAATCTAAATGGAGAAACTTAAGGAAATGTAGTTTGGAGGGCACCAAAGGTGTCTCCAGTAGAGTTCCTAGCAAAGGGCTCCAAGATTGACACCTGGCTTGGGGTGATGCAATCTGCCATAAGGAGCTCTGATTCTAGTGGCAGTAAAACCAAAATCATTAGCCTAATACATACTCTAATCCCATCAGCTGAGGACAATTAACATTTAATGCTAAGTCAGAACTCCAACTGCCATTACCCAAAACAACAAAGAACATTCTAAAGCTGAACTTACCACTCTTAATCAAATCCTAGGAATGAATCTCCAAGGATTTTCTGAAAATTGATGATGATTTAGCAAAGATTATTTGCTAATTACCCCCTCAAACTCAACTATAAATGGAACTCTCCACTAATACTTCAACACAGACCAATAGAAACACTAATAGAGAAGAACTCTCCCTTAAACTTCTCTATTATCTCCATCTCTGATCTTCTTTAAGTTCTTAGTGAGGTTCTGAGTCTCTGAACTCTTAGTTTCAAACTTAGAAACTGAGTTCTTCAACCCCTAGCTCACAAATACTCTTCACATCTCCACTTATAAGCCTTTATTTATCCCCAGCAGTTTTACTAAACACTCTCTCTCACTACTCATACTACCCAAAATGACCCTCACTATTCACTACATATACTATATCAATGAGCATACCCTAGCATCTTGATGATCTTGCTATGCTAGCTGGAATCTCTCTCTCTCCCTTCATCTCACACTAAGTTTCTTTATTATTTGTTATAATGGAACCCATGGTGTTTGTTTTTTTTGTTTACTATTGAAGGCTATGATGTAATTGTCATTACAGAATTTTTCCCTCATGTTATTGTATTAGAAGACTTTTCTCCAGAACCAGTGGATGATGATTCTGAAGATGCAGATACTGTAAAATAATTAAGAGCTGGAAATTCATTCTGCTTTGTTTCATTTTACCGTTGGAATATTTACTACTGAATTATTTTACCACTGCTATTTCTTTATTGTAGTATGCTTTTATTGTGCTAACGTGTTTGCTGTAGGAAGTGTTTTTTGGGCCATCTCATAACCCTTGTCAGTCTCATCCTAGGCCCAAGGCTTAAAATAAGGTAAATTCTTCAAATCTTCACTTATAGACTTTGGACCGTGCTTTAAGCCTATCGTCGAGTTTCGATCGAGACCCCTAACCCAACATAAATCTCATTTGTCAGAAGGAAGACTTTTCCGTCCCCGACAAATGGTAAATCTAGAAAATGAAAAAGAGTTGACTTTAGTTAGGCCAAAGTTGGATTATAGTATTCTTCTATGCAATAAGTATTTGCAGTGCTTGAAATTTAAAAATATGAATCTCTATAAATATATTGGATATTATGATCTATTACATGGATGTCATCGAAAACGACGACATGTTATCTGAATCTCTGTACCATTTGGCCTAAAGTCCCTAAAACAATTATCACAAAGCCTATGAATCTATAATGCTCGTCGCTATCACATAACACTTACATGATACAACCCCAGTTCCCACCTCCCATAGACAGGTTCATAGGTAAAATCTACTTATATATATATATATATATATATTTTGAGGGAAAGGTATATTCTTTTTAAGTCTAACAGTTAGCACCTAGCTTAGTTAAAACTTAAAACCAACGGTCCAATAGTGTTTATATTATATCCACTTTTTATAAATATAAAAACTATACATTATACTATATGTCTGCTTCACTCCTCCTTCCAAGAAAAAAAAGAAGACCAACTGACCAACTAATAGTATACAAACCAATCAGCTAATACCATATTGGATGTTTCATCCAAGGAAAAAAAAAGAGTGTATTAATTGATAAAACTTAAATACAATGTGGTAATCGCAATCATACAAAACATTAAATTTCCTAATTAGATACAAACTCATAATTGCATTAAAATGAATTGTCCTTAAACATGATAACAATCTTTGTTACTATATTATATCTAAGTTTTACCTTATTGTATTATGTCTATAAAAATATTAAAACATATTATATCATAATAATTATATATTATTATGTATATGCCTTTATAAAAACTCAATTTATAACTTAATATTCTTTTCCGTTCCAAATGGTTGGTCTTTTATTTATTTATTATTTTGTAATATCTCAACATGTAGATCTTTTCAAAAAGTCAATAAACAAATTGAATAATAGTTCCAGTTAATGAGTGTCCCAAAACTCACATCTCACCTTAATAGATCAATCATCTTATGGTGTGCTCAGTTATCATATATATTAAATATAAAATAAAAATTTATATATATTAATATGTTCGGTTTTCTTAAAATTAGAATCGCAAACTGCACCGCACTTGCATTAGTAGGTGCAATTTTTGCACATCCACTACGATCAACGGTGTAGTTCCACAAAACCACATTTTGCTATATTAGTTTAGGAGCGGTCGAATCGGTTTTTTTGGTACATACTTGCAAGCCCCTTATTTTACAGTTATTAAAAAAAAAAAAAAACCAAAAAAAGAACAACATTTGTGTCATGGACAGTAGTTTTAGCAAAGATCCTACGAGATGTGTTGTGTGTAACACTGGTCGGTGATTCTGGTTCTTTGCTTTCCGTGTGCCATTTCTTGCACTCGCAGTTTGCTCTTTGCACTCTTTCTCTGTCTCTCTGTCTTTCGCTTTCTCTCTCCAAATCTCCCACTTTCTTTTCTATCAAACACACACGATTCATTCAACATCGTCAACTACCGCACTTCTCTCTACCCCCTCCGAATAATTCGAAACGCCTTTTTCTATCAAACTCCCCCCACGAAACGTTTCGTTCCTCATTTCCTTCTCACCTCCACCTCCTCTCCTCTTCATCACCACTCTTGTCGCGTTTCGACTGTCACTCTGATCTAAAACTAACTCCACCTCCCCCGAAACGTTTCGTCCTTCTTTCTCACCTCCCCCGCTTTTCCACAACCCTGGTTTTTTCAATTCTCCCACAGATCCCATTTTCCCATATCTTCAAAATCAATTCCCATCCCTCTCATAAATTTCCCACCTTTGAAATTCAATCTTTTTTTTTTCCCAAGATTTCAAATTCAAATTCAAGAAAACAAAAAAAAAAAAAAAACTCACATAAATATATTGGTTTTCTTCTTTGTCTCAATGATTTGATTGAATCAGCAATGGCTCGTTGTTACAACAAAGACGAAACAACAACAACAACAACAGAGAAAAACTTCACATGTTTACACAAACTAGTACAAATCCTCTCGTTCCTCGTAGTTTTCGTGGCCGGAATCGTGATCGGATTAGTGACAACCTCGAACATAAACCGCCACTTCATCAACAACCGCCAATCCTTCTCTTCTTCCTTCGTGCCTGTCCGCAAATCATGCGACAACAACAATGTTAACGAGGAGTGTTTTTGTGGGAGCTTGAAGGGGATTTTGAGGACCAAAAACGTGAGTCATTCGATGTCGGATGAGGAGTTGCTGTGGAGGGCTTCCTTGATGCCCAAGAAAGAGGAGTACCCTTACAAGAGAGTCCCTAAAGTGGCTTTCATGTTCTTGACTAGAGGGCCTTTACCCATGTTGCCTTTGTGGGAGAAGTTCTTTGATGGACAGGATCCAGACTTGTTCTCCATTTATGTCCATGCTCCTCCCAGGTTCGACCTCAATGTGTCTAAGGATTCGCCTTTTTATCATCGGGAAATCCCCAGCCAGGTGTGTAGTTTGGTACTTGGCTTTGTTTTGTTGTTGTTTATGTTATGTTGTGTTGTTTTATGTTAGTTGTAATATGTTTAATGGCTGAGTTTTTTTTTTTTTTTTTGGTGTGTGTGTGTGTGTGTGTGTTAGTTGAGGTGTTATTGTAATGTGGGTTGGTTTAGTTTGATGTAGAAGTTGGTGGGGTTTGGCAGTGATGGGATTGCTGGCTTTTGAAGTTGCTTTAGGTATGGGAAATCTATAGGGTTGGAAATGGAATCAATGATTCTTGGATTTAAGGATGGAAGTAGAAAACATGAAACTTGTCTATGTATTTCTTAGAGGATCATGAAAGCTTTTGCAAGTAAAAAAATTGGGGAAAAAGAAAGTGTCACAGGATTTGTCTTGCGATTAAATCGATTTAGAGAGTTCGTGAGATTGGAATTGATTGGGGGCCATAAAAGCAGGACAAGTTATCTATCAGGAAAAGGAATGTCAAGAGAAGCTTATATTTGATCTGGTTTATGGCGTGGAAATATGGGGTACGTTTAGTAATATGAAGCCTATATTGAATTGTTGCTTATAAAAAAGTCATCTTTTACTGCTATTTGTTGGTCATAAAGCTTGAAAAGGATGAATGAAATAGTACGGTGTTTTTGTTTTTGGGGGGGTGGGGGCGCTATGCAAAGTACTAAAATTCAATTTTCTAAGACTGAGGATTAACAGCTAGCAATGGGTAATTTTTGAACGAAATAGGATGCCTCCAACTGCTTCTGGTGTGTGGGGATGGTCAAATATTGATATCGAAAGCTGAAGTTGGACATCTGATTCTGAAGTATTATGTGGTGGTTGAGTTTCCTTCAATCCTGTAAAAAATGTTTCTATACGGTTGCTAAGTGCATTGGAGAAACCTTAAGTGTGGTAGATAATAATGGTACGGATTTGGAATAGAAAGTTAAACTTCCAAGGAAATGACATGCTGAGTGGACAATCATGGTAGAAGTGCTTGGCTTGAGATTGAAACTGAGTGTGTTGCTGAAACCAGAAGATTTATGACAATAAATTGGAGGGCACTGATTTGCATAATTTAGACATCGACAAAGAATGCCAATGCCATCCATGTGGAGAAGATTTAGAGCAAATTGAATTGTACAAATATGGAGAAGTCATTTTTCAAATCAACATATATATTAAGGTTCAAAGCAGCATCAGCACAAATTGATGTTACCATATGTCAGAGTCCAGGCAGAGTGTTGGACTACCCATGCAAGTTTTAATAAAAAATATACTAGGTGATAACTTGGACTAAAAACTGTCATTCTCTAGATACCATTTGATACCTAGGAATGAAGGTATGCAGTAAGTTGTTTGGGAGCCTTGGTGACAGCTTGATTTTAATGTAGCATGAACTAGGGGTGCAAGAAAAAGCTGGTGTCCCATTTTTATCAATTGTTATTTATGTTGTTCATATTAGTTTTAGTTTGGTGTATATGGTGTTCATGCTAGTAGATCACCATTTACCACCACCACTCATGGCATCCAGACCACGAAAAAGAAGAAAAAGGAGGGATGGCCAACATGTGGCAAACATTGGGTCAAATACTTTGAGGATATGACAAGAAATGTTGATTTCCTGCAGTAAAGGATTTAAATTGTAAAGAGCAAAGATTTCATGAGAGCCTCAGTCTTCATTTAGCTTTCCATTGGACATTCCTTTATATGATACTACTTTGGAAGTCCTTTTTAGATCACAAGGGTTTAAGTTAGCAAAGAGTACCAAAAGATTTGAAATTATCTTGATTCTGCTCTGTGTGTGTGTGTGTGTGTATCGTTACGCATAGGACTTACATTTTATTGAGATGCTAATTATCTAGGAATGGCTATTGTTGCTTCATTCGTAGACACTCTTCCTTGCAACCTCTCTCTCTCTCTCTCTCACACGAACACACACACACTTCTTAAACGCATAATATGCATGAGTTTTTTGTGCACTATTGGAATCATGGATGGTAATAGAAGAGGCCCCTTTGCATTGTTACAAATTAACCTGTAACATGCATTTTTTATCTAATAGTTTTGCTTTGGAATTACAGAACTCAATGGTTTCTTGTAATAGTTCAAAAGAAAGGTCCTTTTGCCAAAATTCATGACAACTGCATGTACATTTTTATCTATGCATCATAAAACCGTTGATAGGCAGAAGTTTCAGAACTTATATTATCATCTGTAAAATAAATTGTACGCAGTTTTAATAAATTTTGTGCCTTTGGAGTGAAAACTTAGAAGTGACGTCTTCCTATTTTCTCTAGGCAGAAGCATCTCTCTCTGAGAAACACACCCACATCCACACCCACACACAGGAAATATGAATATTTCTACTGCGTAATGAGATAATATATAAGGCCTCTTGTATTTTTGTTTTTGTTTTTTCATATCAGTAAAAAGCAGTTTCCAGATTATTCTCTAATGCAATTTAGAATTTACCTTTACTTTAAAAATTAAGTATTTAATTGCATGTATTATCCACATGAACCGTTTCTTTTTTCTTCATCAGAGTGTTCAATGGGGATCCGTGAAACTGTCTGATGCTGAGAGGCGCCTTCTAGCCAATGCTCTGCTTGACTTTTCAAATGAGCGATTTGTACTTCTTTCTGAGAGCTGCATCCCAGTCTATAACTTCCGAAAAGTTTACAAATATCTCACTGATTCTACCTACAGTTTTGTTGAGTCATATGATGACCCCTCTCGATATGGACGTGGCCGCTACAGCCGCCATATGCTTCCTTATATAAAGCTCTATCATTGGCGGAAAGGGTCTCAGTGGTTTGAAGTTAACCGTGAACTAGCTGTTTATATAGTTGGTGACACCCGGTACTACGCCCTCTTCAGGAAATATTGCACGCCTGCTTGCTACCCAGATGAACATTACATTCCAACTTACCTGAACATGTTCCATGGTTCACAGAATTCAAATCGGACTGTGACTTGGGTTGACTGGTCGCTGGGAGGTCCACACCCGGCAATGTATGGAGAAGCTAATATTACCAAGGATTTTATCCAGTCTATAAGGAATAACCACACACTCTGTCAATATAATTCTGAGATGACATCTGTTTGTTACCTCTTTGCCCGGAAGTTTGCTCCAAGTGCACTGGGGCCTTTGCTCGACCTTAGCTCAACAGTAATGGAATTTTGAAATTTTGATTCAGCAGAGATGAGATTCTTTTAGAAATTTTGACTTTTTTTTATTTTTTTTTTATACATTTTGTTAGGACATTATTCTTAGTTTGCCAATTGTAGTACTGTTTGGCTCATTAATTTTTATTCTGGTACAGATGTACAGGTAGTTTTGTTAGAGAAATTGGGTTCTCTACCATTGAGAGATTATTGTTGCACATATTTTGAGAGGAGAATTATCAGGTCCATTTTGCAAAGAAAGCATTAATTTTACAAATTAATGTTAGCATTTATTTATTTTTTGTTCATGTTCATTGTGCATGAAATTACTTCTGTTATTTAGCGTGTTTAGATTGTAATTAAAATTATATATGATTTCACTATTCAGCTTATTTTTACTGCTATTCATGCGCCTTACTGTATTATTTCAACTAACTTTTATCTTTATTTATAATATTTTCAGTAATAAATTTTTAGTTTCAACAAAATAAACAGTATCTAAATAGACTTTTAATTACTAATTATAAGTGAAATTTGTTAGGTGTTAAGGGTATGGTACCCTTATCTGAAGTCCAAACTAGCATTAAATGCTCGAACTTCATGATGTTGTGAGAAGTGGGGGGAAAATAGTAAACTAATTTTTTTTTTCTAACTATTTAGTTAGTAGATCCGGTTTGCAAACTATATTATATAGTAGCATCTCGAGTATTTGAAACTCGATTTTGGCCTGTAAATCGAGTCTCAATTACTCGATTTTTATAGTCTGATGTGGCATATTTTTCCACATGGAGACCACCTGGAAATCGAGTCTCTAATACTCGATTTCCAAACCAAAAATATTTGAAAAAATTTGAACTCTCCAAGTCTCATGTACAAGCCGAAATACTAGAAAAAAAAAAAATACAATCAGATCACAGACAAACAATCCAGAAAAAGATCAAATGCATGTGTTCATCAGAGGAAAAAAAAAAAAAAAAACCCAGAAACAGAAGACCTGGGTCGCCGAAATACAATCAGATCACAAAGAAACAACCCAGAAAAAGATCAAGCTCAAATGCATGTGTTCATCAGAGAAAAAAAAAAAAAAAAAAACCCAGAAACAGAAGATCTGGGCCGCGGTGCGACCTGGGCCGCGGGGCGACCTAGGTCGCGCGGCGACCTGGGGCTTGCGCCGGCCTGCGCCTCGCCGGCCTGGGGGTCGCCGGCTGGGGCTGCTTCTGGGTTTTTTTTTTAAATTTTTTCTTCTGGTTTCGGCTTCTTTCCTTCTTATTCGGTTTTTTTTTTTTTTCCTTTCTGGCTCTGATTTCTTTTTTTTTTTTCGGTGGAGCTGGTCTGATATATATATTGGCTTAGAAATCGAGTCTCAGGTACTCGATTTCCACGTGGATGCCACGTGGAAAAAGTGCCAACTCAGACCCGATCAAAATATAAAAATCGACCCTTAAATACTCGATTTATAGCCCCTAAATCGAGTTTCTTAAACTCGAAATGCTAGAAAAAAAATATAGTTTGAAACTATTGACAACTAACTATATAGTTGAGATTTTATGGTTATTTACCAATTTCGTTCGAGAAGTGGCTTTCAAGTTTATTTTAGCTTTCCATTTCAACTTGCTTGCGCCTCTAGTCCACCCTATATTTTATTCTTTGTAGAGGTGGCAACTGGCAAGTAGGCTGGTCGGTTTGGGTGGGCAAAAAATCCAGGTTGGGCTAAAAGGCCCCACTTGACCATCACGAAAGCTGACCATTTTCCCTTTCTTTTTTCTATTTTTGGTGTGCTGCAAGAAAGCTGACCATTTCTTGGTTAGTTGCTTTGGGCAGACTCGCTAACATAATCTTTTCTTTTTTGGTTAGAGGGAAGTTGCATAACAAAGCTAACTAGCCAAAACAGAGGGCATAGCAGAAGAAAGCCTATGAAAGAACAAAATAGAAGCGTCAAAGCTTAAAAAATTACAGAGATCAACAAAGGGGGTTTCTCAAAAAAAAAAAAAAAAAAAAAAAAAAAAAAAAAAAAACTAGAAGCATCAAAGCTTTAAAAATTAGAGAGAGCATCAAAGAGGAGAGGGAGGGGGGGGGGGGGGCTTAAAAAATTACAATCTTCCTGTTAAGCACAGCCCCTTTTTGCTAGAACAAAAGATTATGTTAGATGGTATGAACATTGCTTGTCTTCTTGAAAAATGAGAAATTATTCGATGAGTAAGGTCTAGTAGTCCTCCCACCTAATATAAAATGTCATATTTTAATCATATGTGCTTTTTTCTAGTCATGACAAATGTTACTAGAGACACACATTGCAATGCATTGCAACACATCACAAACTACAATGAAAATGTCGGGGATTTAAGTGAGAAAAGTTGTAGTAACTCAAATTGTTTGGATTTCATTAGATTGTATAAGCGTGTAGTTATTTTTTGCATAAACATTTGTTAAGTCACATGTCGGATATGTGCTTGGTCAAACAAGATCGTGAATCATTACGATAAGCTTTAATTGTAACTTCATATGTTTTTTTTTTTTTTTTTTTTTTAGGTGTAGTACAAATATGACTAGCACTTTTTTTGGGTTGTAATAGGCATTGACCGGCCATTGACTTTTTTTCAAAATGACTTTTTTTACTCAAACAATTTGCTTTCCCACTTAATTTTTCACCTAACTCCAAATTTGAGGCACTCCCAAATGACTTTAAAAAAAAAAAAAAAAAAGAAATTTCCCTATAAGCCAACAATAGAACTTTTTGGAGCACATTTTTAGGATCACACACATTTTTACTTAAACCAATTTCTTTTCCACTTAATCTAAATTAAAGATGTTTTATCTATTTATATATTTGAGGCTTCTATTGGCCAAAAAATGGATTTTCTTTTTAATGATTCATATGCATAATATTTTTGGGGTCGCAACTAAACTCAAAAAAAGAGCCAACTTTCTTACACTTCCTAAAACAAGTCATTTTTTAAAAAGTATTTTCCATCAAAACAACCAAAGCATTAATATTAATGAGATGTCAATTTTATTTTCAGTCTTTATGGAGATATTAATTTTGAACAAAGACCATGAATAAGAATTATGCAGTAGGAGTGTAGGACAAACTCAAGCACTAAAATGGAGGATTCGAATATAATAGCAAAATAGGGGAGAGAGAGAGACAGTATTGGAAAGGAAACAGAACAAATGTAACCACATCAAACAAAGTTCAACGACAATGAACAAAGTTACCAAGGCAGTCAAAATCATGTTTTAATTTAGCACATTCTGCATCGAAAGATCAAACATCAAAACAAATTGACTTCAGGGTTCAGACAAACATGCACAAACGTTGAAATTGGGTATAAGCAAAATATCCTCTTCAATGCAGATTTATTGCAATCATGAGTAATGTATCCAAAATTGCACAAGCTTTATGGGATGCATTACAATTATTAGCGAAAACTCATGTCTAGGTATCCTGAACTCTAAGCATTGATACAAAAGTTTCCTGCATAATCTTACATAAACCTATATGCATGGATCCAAAGCAAAAAACTAAGAGAATCTAATGAACTAACCTGACATAAAAATAGTCCTGACAAACCTAGATTATCCCAAAACAAACCACTGACAGTAGGGCATGATAAAAACTAGCATGCAGATGCCTCCAAAAGATTATGCCCAAAAGACAATAAATACAAACACACACGACTGCGCTTCAAAGTGGTAAGAAGTGTCACCACCCCCCCCCCCCACTTTGTTTTTGGATAAAATATTTATCCACTGCTACTATTTTTTTTGTCCTAGGGTGCACAAATATATTATTTAATTAAAGAAACATAATTAAAATGTATCAAAGCAAAATCTTTTTTCTTTCTTGATTGTTTCCTCACATTTGTGGTGTGCAACACACACACATCAACAACACCACCTTCATGCAAAAACTGTAAATTTATAAACCTACATAAAGGAAAACCACCTTGTAAAACCACAAAATAAAATATCAAGTTGATGGTGGGCATGAAAAGCACTTTGATTTTACAATCAAAGGCATGGGGTCCATAGCGCATGGAAATTTTCTAGAAACTGTGTACTTATTCAAGACAAATGCAGCATATATATTGTTAAACCAACAGTCACTTCAGACAGTTTTTTTTTTTTTTTTTAATAGGTAATCAAAAATTTACTGCATAAAAACAGGACATCATGTTCACAACGATGAACACTCGAAACTTAAAACAGATACAATTTATAAAAGTCTTTCATTAAGCTAACATTATAAATCTTCGTGTATCCTTGACACAGTACCACGTTATCAAAACACAGATTGAGACCTACAAGAAAAAGGTTAGCAAATTCAATAGTAGATATGAGTTCTTTTTAATTTGTTTCTCACTCTTATGTCACCTCCAAGTTGCTTTTGGACCTCTATTATTTTGAACTTATATTGCAGGTAAAGAATCTGCATAATCATACAAAATCTAAAACACTATGCAACCGAAGTAATATATTATATATAATCAATGCCATGTGGCTTCTTTGTAAGCTACTTTTTACCAAAATATCTGCATCGAATGTGCCCTCTAGATTCTTCACATATTGTAAGTTTCTAACCCAAGCAATATGAGCATCAAGATTATTCAGATTAAAACTGTCTTGAATAAATATGTATATGTCTGAATACAAAAATCATTGGCTTGTCATATCAGCTAACACATTGAGGGACTCAATAGTCACAACAGATCCGTATAATATTAAGACACCCCTACCAAAAACTACGTCATTATTATACTCAAGTGAAACTAACCAATACAGAGACTTGTAGCACAAAGAGACACTCAGCGTATAAGAATGAGGTAGCACCCTCCTTGCCCAATTCAAAATCAGATCAAGAGAGAACCAGCATCTCTATCAATGACCTGGCATCAAAGAATCAAACTAACCCGTTGCTACCTGTTCCGTTGTTTGAGGAAGTGCTGAGGGTGAGTTATGTGATTCATTTGTTTGAGATCCTGGTGGTGGGTGCTGCAGCCCTTCTGTTTGAGATGGGCCAGATGGTGGGTGATGGAATCCTGTCATTGGAGGGGTTCCCGATGGTGGTTGCGGTGGTCTGGCCATTTGAGCAAGTCCAGATGGTGTGTGCTGCTGCCATGACATTTGAGGGGATCCAGATGATGGGTAATGTGGTCCGGCAATTTGAGGGGATCCAGATGGTGGGTACTGTTGTCCGGACATTTGAGAGGGTCCGGATGGTGGGTGCTGCTGCCATCCCATTTGTGTGGGCCCTGATGGTGTCTGCTGGGGTCTGGTCATTTGAGACTGTGGGTTGATTCCTGATGGTGGCTGTGGTGGTCTGGCAATTTGAGCGAGTCCAGATGGTGTGTGCTGCTGCCATGCCACTTGAGGGGATCCAGATGGTGGGTAATGTGGTCCAGCCATTTGAGGGGATCCCGATGGTGGGTACTGTGGTCCAGACATTTGAGAGGGTCCAGATGGTGGGTACTGCTGCCAACCCATTTGTGTGGGCCCTGATGGTGTCTGCTGGGGTCTGGCCATTTGAGGGTATCCAGATGGTGGGTATTGTGGCCTTGCCATTTGAGGGGGTCCTGATGGTGGGTGAGAAGGTCCTGCCATTCGAGGAGGTGGTCTTGATGGCATGTGTGCATATCCCCACCTATTCATACCCAGCAGTCTTTCAATCTCTTCACCCCGACCAGCTTTTGTAAATGCCTCATTTACAGTTTCCTGCAACGCAGGAGTAACACCAACACCATACCTCATCACCTCGCCCATTAGATCCCAGCTCCTGTCCAATGCACCTTCATTGCAAAGCCCCTTAATCACAACCTCATAACAAGTAGGGTCTGGTTTAGGTTCTTTTTCTCCCATTTTAGACAAAATCTGGGCACAGTCTGCTGCCTTGCCATTCTTGATCAATTCATCGAACACCCTATTACCAAAACTAGCAACCACCCTCAAACCAACATCCACCATTTTGTTCAACACCTTCAATGCATCATCAATCCTGTTCGCTTTCAAAAATGCCTCAATCAAAGTCCTATGAGTTGTGACATCAGGGGACAATGACTTTGAGGATAATTCTGTAAACATCATCTCTGCCTCTGATAACATCTCATTCTCACAAAACCGAGCAATGATATTATTATAACCTGCAACATCCATTTGAAAAGCCTTTGAATTTGATTTTGTCCCAACTTTCTTAAATGTGGGAATTACCTCCTCAAACTTGCCATGCTTAAAACATTCATTAACCATTATGTTAAATGTTTCTGAATTCACTGCTTGGAAAGTTGGCGGGGTGTGATTATCCAACATCGAATCAAACAATGCCAAAGCTTCCTTTTTCTTCCCGTACTTAAGCAATACCTCCAAAAGAACATTGCAAGTTGCAGGCACCATCTTAAACTGGCGATCAAGCAAGGACTTATATGACTCCATTGCCTCCTTATCTTTCCCCTGATTAAAAAACCAGTTCATAAATGTCGCATTCACAACCCCATCATACACCAGACACCGCTCCTTCAGCTCATCAAAAAGCTCATTAGCCTTCTCCAAATTTTCCAAATCTAGAAACCCCTTGATCAAATTATTATAAACCAATGAGTCTGCACCGTGCCCCTTATTCAACATTTCCCTCAACAGAAATACAAATAAATATTGCCTCCTTATCTTTCCCCTGATTAAAAAACCAGTTCATAAATGTCGCATTCACAACCCCATCATACACCAGACACCGCTCCTTCAGCTCATCAAAAAGCTCATTAGCCTTCTCCAAATTTTCCAAATCTAGAAACCCCTTGATCAAATTATTATAAACCAATGAGTCTGCACCGTGCCCCTTATTTAACATTTCCCCTTATTTGTATATTGAATTACAAATAGAAAGGGATCGCGGATATCGTATAAAAACAACAAATAACTCTCAAGACGGAAGTTATCCTATCGACGCTGTATTCATGCCTGTTCGAAATGCAAACCATAGTATTCATTCTTATGTAAATGGGAATGAAAAACAAGAGATACTTTTTCTCGAAATATGGACAAATGGAAGTTTAACTCCTAAAGAAGCACTTCATGAAGCCTCACGTAATTTGATTGAGTTATTTATTCCTTTTTTACATGCGGAAGAAGAAAAATTACATTTAGAAAATAATCAACAAAAAGTTACTTTACCCTTTTTTACTTGTCATGATAGATTGGCTAAACTAACTAAAAATTCAACAGAAATAGCATTGAAATCCATTTTTATAGACCAATCAGAATTGCCCCCTAGAATTTATAATTGCCTCAAAGGGTCCAATATACGTACCCTCTTGGACCTTTTAAATAACAGTCAAACCGACTTTATGAAAATGAAACATTTTCGCAGAGAAGACATAAAACATATATTGGACATTCTCGAAATAGAAAAGGATTTCGTATAAATTTTAAATCCATTGGATTTCATCTTTTTTTTTATTAGTTAGACAAAAACTTTAGAAAAAAAAATGGGTTTTGAATCTTTAGCACAATCCATAACTCAGAATAGATCCAAAATTGAATTATTGCAGAGATGTATCTAGGGAATAGTCGCTGCAAAGCGAATTCCCCCTAGATACACATGTCGTGATATTTTATTTCACAATTGAATCAATTTAAAAAATACCTAAAGTTAAGGATTTATCAATAGGTAATGTTGCTCCAATACCCAACCAAAGGGCTACTGCGGTACCAATCAAAAAGACTGTTGTTGCTACTGGACGACGAAATGGATTTTGGAATTTATTAACATTCTCCAAAAAAGGTACTGTTAATAAACCCGCGGGTACTAAAACCATTAAAAGAACCCCAATAACTTATTGGGCACTGTACGAAGTATTTGAAATACGGGAAAGAAATACCATTCGGGCAATATTTCTAAAGGAGTTGCAAATGGATCCGCGGGTTCACCAATCATTGATGGTTCTAGAACCGCTAAGCCTACGTTACATGCAATAGTTCCTAGAATTACTACTGGAAAAATATATAAAAGATCATTGGGCCATGCGGGTTCTCCATAATAATTATGACCCATACCTTTAGCCAACTTAGCTCTTAATACAGGATCGTTCAAGTCAGGTTTTTTTGTTATTGGGATAGGTGAATTATTATAGATCCATCCCCCGAGGGAACCGGACATGATAATTTTTCATCATCCGGCTCGAGCACAAATCAAACGAATGCAAGTAATTCTGTTCTTACAGGTAAATGCTCAATACCCAAGTAGGCTTACAAAGTTGACCATGATCAAGCGCTTTCTGGGTCGTCTCAGACCTTGCGATTGCCTTTTCTTCCCCAAAAATAAAAAATAAAATATCGAGACTTCTTTTACATACAAAAGATTTACTTGTTACTAATAGGGTCTAGCCCCTGTTCTTCTTTAGATCCCTTGTTTCACTCCGATAGTATATATATATATATATAAATCGGGTCAATGCAAAGGAAATGAATGCATTTCCATACTATTAAGTTAAGTAAGTAAAATAGATAAAACATAATCTGGATTATGACGTATCATCTATTCGACTGGATCTTACGGAGCCTGCTTATGCATGACATGAGACATGTCAAGGCTGATCATAGAAAAGATTCTCTTCAAGTAGTGAACCAGCCTATCCTCCATATGGGGCTTACGTAGTAGTTGGAACAAAGACACATTTCGTTGTGAATTCAAACAAATGTGGCAGATAGGCATATATCTGCACGGACTAATCAATAGTTCAAGTCACACACTCCCATAATCCATTTTATCTTCAGAAAATTCACTTCAACCATTAGTGTCAAATAAATAATACAATTTTGCGGGGTTGAAGGAAAAGATCCAAATACATGTTTTATTCTTTTCAATAATCCATATTTATAGCAATGAAATCCTATTGTTCCTACCCTGAGTGAAGTGATAAATGACTGATTACAAATATCTATGATCTATAATACTATTTCTTCTCTATAAAGGACCAGAGATGCCTTGCTTACGTATCATTGGGAAGTGCATTAACATAAATACGGCAGTAAGTAGAGGTAATACAAAAGTGTGTAAACTATAAAAACGAGTCAGGGTGGATTGTCCTACACTAGCACTTCCGCGCAATAACTCTACCAAAGGCGATCCTATTACAGGAATAGCTTCCGGTACGCCTGTTACAATTTTGACTACCCAATAACCAATTTGGTCCCGGGGTAAGGAATAACCAGTCACGCCAAAAGATGCGGTCAATACAGCTAAAACTACACCTGTAACCCAAGTCAATTCACGAGGTTTTTTAAAGCCACCGGTGAGATACACACGAAATACGTGCAGGATCATCATTAGCACCATCATACTTGCGGACCATCGATGAACTGATCGGATTAACCAACCAAAGTTAGCTTCAGTCATTATATATTGAACGGAAGCAAAAGCCTCAGTAACCGTTGGGCGATAGTAAAAAGTCATAGCAAATCCCGTAGCTACTTGTACTAAAAAACAAGTAAGTGTAATTCCGCCTAAACAATAAAATATGTTTACATGGGGAGGGACATATTTACTAGTTATATCATCTGCAATCGCCTGAATCTCAAGACGTTCTTCGAACCAATCATATACTTTATTGAGATAGGTAAATCCAGGGAACTGA